>NC_056732.1:644298291-644313291 GCF_019279795.1 Protopterus annectens
TGCAGCTATACCTGCAGACTTTCAATTCTTGCTTGCACATTATATTACTTTTAATCAATACACTGCAGTGTTCTGATACATGCTACAGTATAATATTTATTTACAAGTAATGGGTGGGGTTACTAACCTGCATGGTGGCGCAGCCGCACCAGCCTACGGGCATACATCTCGCAGTTCGCAGAGCGGACACCTGCAGCTGTAATACGAAAGAAGTAATATTGGACTACACATCTCCATGGTATCAGCCAGTTGAAATCCTTACATACATAAGTAAAATGTAACTTCCTCAGTAGTGGGGTGTTGGGCATATCCCGGGCCTCCTGGATCCATTCGGTCAACTGGTCCTGCTTGCGTCACTTCAGGTCCACATGGTGGTGATGGACCTGCTCACCAGTGCGTGGAATGCCAGTAGCACTGGTCAGATCACAAGCCAACTGGTCCCATGCCTCTGCCCTATACGCTCCCCATGAGACCTGGCCCTGCATGAGTTGGGCCTCGTGATGATGGACAAGTAGCCAGACCATGTATCTGGACTCCTCAACGCCCCAACGCAGTGCTCGAAAGCAACGTCCCTCACCTACTCCACTCATTCTGACTGCAGGTCTGTTCTACAATCGTTTCTGCTGTGTATTCCCGCCTATGGGGCTTATATATGCCGCTTTTCCCGCACATTTCTCTGATTGGCCGTTTTGGAATTGTATCTACTTCACTGAAAATGCTTTATCATGCTCCATTGTGGATTTTATCCCATATATATGCTATTTCTGCATTTCTAGGTATTGCTGTCATGGCTTAGTGGTTTAGTACCTTGACTCTAGAGCATGGTATCCTGGGTTCGAATCTGGCAACTGATTTTTGATTTTCCTGACAGAAATGAGTTGAGGACCTGTCAATCAAACATGCCAAAAGCACTTTTAAGCACTTAAAAGCAGGTCTGCGCTCGTTTGCGCGGAGCTAACGCATGCGCACTGGCAGTTAGCTTGTGGGAGTGGCGCGCAAACGGTGTGCGCTGGGATAAACCTTAATTGGCTAGTGACACACATGTTCAGCTAAGCACAGCTAGTTGCAAACAGTTTCAGCCTGTTAAACCAGTGCTTAGCAACGGGTACGCAGTTTGCAGCTTTTTAAACACTACTCAGCTACGGGCAGTCTGTCTCACAGCAGCTTAGCTATCAGTACATTTCTGACTATTTTTATTATTGTGTTACTTCAAAATATATGCTCCATTTCATTCCATTTTACAAAAGGGAATACTTTTACATTTGTACAATACTGTCAGGGGGCTTTTTAGTGCTTATTTACAAAAAAAAAAAAGGTTGTTGTGGGGGCTCGAACCCTGTCTGCCTACTCTTAGGCCAGCAACTCTACCGCTAAGCTATTACTTCTTGGCTTACTTTGCATATTTAGTTCTTATATCCTTTTCCACTAACTGCTAACTGCAATTGCGCTAGTAGCGCACACGAGCGCACACAGTAGCAAACATTTACGGGATTTAAAAAAAATAAAACATGTTTTAATTTAATTTTATAACATCTCTTCACTTTATACACTGATGGTCTGTCGGGGCATGTGTTGTGTAGTGTGTTTATTCACATTTCCATGGCCTCTCTCGTGGCTGTTTACTTTCAGCCATTCTAGTCTTCCGGGGGCATGTCCGCTTGCAGGGCTTAGCCTACAGACACGCTTCTACTCTCTTACACAGACCGTGTAAGAGTTACTAGTGTGATTCAGCATGCCTCATGCACCTCATGCATATGCATGACATGCTGACATCACACCGTTTAACTGCAGCCTCCGTGTAAGAGTTATAACTCTTACACAGAGGCTTCGTGAATCTGGCCCAAAGTATATTAAACATGAGGGGGGTGAACATCGGTTCCTATTTCAGGTTCTGGAGGTAATAACTGAGGGTATGAGACTGGGTGATTTAATAAATGCTACTGAACATAGTGAAACAAGATGGATTCTAAAATTAAGGGCACATAAAAGTTCAGGTTTAAATGATGTAGTACTCCTAAAACCAGAATTAAATAGTAGACCCTTGGTACGTTTTTCTTAGATATATGCGTTTTTAGATCAATGTGATTCATTGCTTAATAGTATGCACTATACAAGATGGTTCTTTCTCTTTGGCATTTGATCTGAGGATGCAATTTGTAATTGTGAAAGTGCTCATCATTTTCTTAAAGTGTTTTCTGATTCACCTTGGAATATTTGAGTTTGTGTGCAGCTGTGGTACAGTGCCTGACTTTTTTCCTGTCGTTGAATTCTAATGCAGTAGAAGAGAAACAATAATAATATCAAAAGTAACGTGTTCTGTTTTTTTTTTTTACTGAAGTAGTTCAGCTTAAGGACACATTTGATGTTTGCATTTCAGTTCTCAGACTGGGTTTGTGTAAACAACTGTACATATCACAATCTTTTAGTCCTTGTATTATCAGTTCTTATCACTACTTGTACACATATACTGAAGTGTCTCAGACCTTGCAGCTTGAAGTGACTTTATCTTTGGAAAAAAGTGACTGACATTCTGAGCGAGGCTGAACTAGTTAGTCAGGGTCAAAATTACTAATATGAATACATCAAAACATGCGAGTGAGGTAAAATGCACAGAAAATGACAATTTCAGCAAAAAAAAAAAAAATTACTGGCCAAAGAAATCTCATGCATGAAAAACAGAGTGAATACAAATTTGACAAATGCATGAGATGCAACCCTTAATGTGCTGAGTCAGAGAGGGGTGCTGCACATGTCAGAAGGCATAATAAATTTAGCAAGATGGAACATTTTGTTGTTGTTTGTAAAAATAAACTAGTGGATGAAGTAGGTGCTGAGAGTAACACAAAATGTTCAGAAATAATTTGGGCTGAATTCAATGACTGCCATGCCAAGCACCGAATCAGACTGGAAAGTCAGACTCCAAATTCATAGAACCCAAGTAAGCTTTAAGATTTGATACAAGGACTGTTATTACAGTGGTACCTTTTGCTTTTAATAGAAGCATCCCTAAGCATTCACAGCTAGCTACATGAAGTATAAACAGAAAAATGTAGTCCTTTAGACAAACTCGAGTGAATTGGTAGATTCTTAGCAATACCCCAGTGGAAGTGGCACAGACATAGATTTCGTGTTTATGTACTGAGAGGTCTATGCCTAAGTAATCTGCTCAGTAGAATTGCAGCATGTAAGTTGAGGTTAATTGTCAGAATAAACAAAATGAATGTGGACGCTACTTAATCTAAAGATGAAGCTAGATGCTGTTCCCATGTCTTGACCACATTCAGAAGAGTTTTCTGTGCTGTCAAAAGGAGAAGCAGAACCTAAATGCATACAGGCTCTTGGAGTGAGTGAAATAATAGATAAATTGACAGAATGGCATAATCCTATGATCCCAAATATTAAAAAGAATGTTAGCTTATGAATGTGTGTTGACTTGAAAAAGCTAAATGCTGCAGTTATGAGAGAAAGGTTGTTCTCCTAATCCTGGAAGACATTGCATCAAAGCTGATTAATGCCAAAGTGTTCTCCGCTTCAGATACATTAAATGGATTGTGACAGATACCCATGGAGAAAGAAAAAAACTTAAAATTTTACTACTCAACTCAGAAGGATTTACTTTGAGAGACTGATGTTTAGTATAACTACAGTACCAGAAGTATGTCAACATGAGATGAGTGATCTTTTGAAAGGGCATGAAGGAGGAGTTGGGGCCATGGACAATGTGCTAGTGTTTGGTCTAGATAAAGAAACAGACATGAGATCAAAGGCACTACAGGAAACTGTTAAAACACAGGTTCAGTGTTATGAAAACAGCATAAGTGCTAATGAAATCAGGCCAGAAGCAAGCAATGTCAAAGCAACATTAAAGTTAGGGTCCAGCCTGTGTAACTGATGTATATCAGGCCCTATGTGTGATACATTTCTTGGGAAAATTCATACTAGATCTGTCTACAGCACTATTTCTATTGACATATTTATTAAAGAAAATATACCATGGTTATGGGGAGATATTTAAACCCAAGCCTTTAGCAAAGTGAAACAAGTCCTAGTATCTGCTCCAGTGCTTGCTTCAGTGACATTACAACACTTTACAGTTATGAATGTTGTTATTAGTACTTGTGGCCTAGGTGTTGCTTTACTCCAGATCAGTGGATAGGTTTTATGACCTGTTGCTTATTGTTCCAGAATGCTGATATTGAATTTAGATATTCACAAATAGAAAAAGAGTGCCTTGGGAGTACATGGGCATGTGAGAATTTTCAATATGTCTTTTGGGGCTAGAGAGCTTCCAGGTGCTACTTAATAATTCATGCAATTTGGATAAAGTACCCCTAGATGCCAAAGGTTGCTTATGAGACAGAGACATTTCATTTCCAGAATAATTCTTCTGCCTGGGAAGCAGTTATTTGTGGCTGATGAGTTATTCAGAACCCCTGTACATGACGTGATACAATGAGATGCCAAAGAAAATGTTGCTACTTATGTGCAGTGCATTGGAGCAAACTGACCAGTGACTACAACAAGATGAGAAAAGAGTTACAAAGAATCATCAGATATATAAAATGTGGGTGGCCTAACTGTTAAGCACAGACAATGCATCCAATGTATGGATACTACTTTGTCAGAGCACAGTTTTCTGGGGATGATGACTTAGTACTATACTAACGCAGACTCATCATACTGTCTTCATAATGTGCTTAAGTATTAAATACAGAAATGACACTAAGGCTTCACTAAGCATCATGAAATAAATAAGATATCTGTATGATGGCATTGCACTAACATTTATATTGGAGGGTTTGTGACAAAATGCCAATTTTGTATCATACACAAACCATTCCAAAGGAAAGAACCATTACTACCAATTCCTTTAACACAGAGTCCTTGGCAGAAAATGTCTGCTGATTTGTGTGACTTCAAAGGCAAGAGTTTCTTCATATTAGTGGATCATTACTCTTAAGAAAAATATTTCATATACTAAGTACAGCTAACCAACAAATGTGTGCAAGGTTTAAGACCTTGTTTATCAAATATGGTGTCCCTGTCGAGCTACTTACAGACATTATGCACTTCATATTTACTGAAGTCCATCAATTTGCTGAGGACTAAAGCTTTACACATACTATGTTAAGTCCTCACTATCCACAGTCTAATAAAGCTGCTGAAAGTGCAGGTCAAACTGCAAAAATGATTCTGCAACAAGCTGATCTTCACCAAGCTGTCACTTCTTACTTTTCTACCACACACCATACTGCATGACAAAGCCCTACAGAGGTAATGCACAAGAGACAGAAATGGACTAAGATACCTATTCTGGAATATAAAGTTGAACCAAAAAATTAAATTCCATTTGAATCGGACGTACATAATGTCCAGAGAGCCAAGGACTTAATGACAGACAATATTCTACTCGGGCCGTACCTGTCCTTTAAGCAAATTAACCACTGACCCTTATGCTCGAGAGAGACAGAGTGGGAAGCAGCTAGTATTGCAATACAAAAAATGATGAACCAAAGCCCTATGTAATAAAAAATGAAGATAGTATTATTATGAGACATTACTGGAGACATGTACAGGCCTTTCCTAAAGATTCTTAATCCCTCAGATTTAATAACATCCATGTAGTAGGAATAGTGTAGAGCCTACATGGATGTTACCGTGTCCATATATGGGGACCCCCCTTGTTAGAGTGCCATGCATATTAAAGAAAGTGCATTACTGAAGGAGAGACAGGAAAGGCAGTATTGAATCAAGGCAGGGAGTATGCCACTAACTGTGACAGTGCAAGGGGTGTGTTACTCATCTGCAGACAAAGTGCCTGATAGCAATAAATTCAATCTTTTAGTTGTTTTTTTTAAAAGTTTGCATGGCATGGCATGGAGCGATTGACACATGTCAGACATCTAAAAATAGAAACCAGATGCATTTAATTTATGATTCAAGGGTCAAGTTGAAGCATAGCTGAGTGGGTTTGTGTGCTGCTGTGAGGTGCTTAGCAGTGCTGAAACATAGCTGAGAGGTATATGTAAAAGTATAGCAGCATTCTACAGCTCCACATAAGCAAGGGGGTAGAGTTACAGCCTCCTGTGCAGCAAGTACAGGTTTGAATACATAGAGGGGAAATTAAGCAATTATTTTCACAAGATAAAGTATGCCAATTATTTTTAAATCATGATCTGCTGCACTCAGCAAAGCTCTGCTAAGCCTTGCAAAGCCATGATAAGCACTGCTTAAACAATCTTTGTTTAAGCACTGCTTGGCTGTGTCTAGCTGGTTTGTGCACTGCTAAGCATTGGTAAGCATTGTCAGTTTAAGCACTGCTCAGTTCAGCTCAGCTATGCTGGTTTGGGCAGTGCTAAGCAATGCACAGCATTTTTAAAAATGGCCCAATGGTGTGTAAGGATGGGAAAACAAGCTATATTAAGTACAGCAGGCAGGAATACAGAATAACCAGATGGAGTTTGAACTGTGCAGGAACTATGGCAGGTGTTGGAGAGGGTGCACACTTCCAGGCACAGCAGTGAGGTATTCTGGAGTTCATGGTCATGGTTGGACTTCTAGTGAAAGACCATGAACACCGGCTGCTGCAAGGCCAGTTCCAGGGTTCAGAGTACAGATATCATCAGTGCTACAGGTATCCCCCACACAGGTGAGCAGGTACATGACCACCATGATGATCTGATGTGTCAGAAGGAGGAACTTCTGGACACCTGGGTCCAGGATGCTCTGGATGGGAATGCCCCACATCTTTGTAAGGACTGTCAGCATTGTTTTACCAATACCTGTGGTGTGCTTCTCTCCCTACAGCTGCAGAGGAGAGAGCTCACAACCTAGAGGCCCATGCAGTGTGCCTGGCCAGGTTGCGCTGTGAGTGTGGTGAGTACAGATTAGTTTGCAATCTGTAGTCAAATACGCAAGATAGAGTAATTCATTCACTGCCAGTAGGTACATACAGTACAGATTTGTGTATTGCAATGAATTTGGAGATAGGCTTGTACCCCAGTAACTGACTGCTGCTAACTGTAGTGCAATAAACAGGGAAGATTAAAGCATTAAACCTGATAATGAAATAAAGTTTCTACTGCAATAATTGTGGAATTACAGCTGTATTGCAACACCTGCATTATATCAACTGTTGTGCAATAAAGACTCGAAAATATACCAGTAACTGCATGAAGATACCCCTTATAAAGCTGTGTTGTACAATATGTGTGTAAGTAGGGCTGTTGCTCATGAAATCGATTATGACATCTGCTCTAAAATAAAAACACAAAGAATACCATTAACCAACTCAAGGTATAGCTAAGAAAGAGTGTTATGCTAAACTGTAGATTTAGAGCTGTACTACAAGATATATGATTTATGACATTTGTTCTGCACTAAGATCTGAAGTGATGCCAGGAACACACAAGGTATATTGTGTATATCAAAATGTTCTTGTGTTAACCATTGCATTTCAGCTATATGCAGTCCTGCTGCGAGGTATTGTGCTGCAGGCAAGTATGAAACTGTAATAGCTGCAGACTGCAAGTATACTATCTGCAACTGTATATGGGTCAGGTAGCCAACCCGATAGTCTGATATGGTTTGCACACATCACAGATATTTCCACCCACTAATAGTTTATTGTGTACACCTGCATTCTATGTATTAATGTACAGTTTACCTGTCATACATGAATCTTATGCATGTTCAAATGTTACTACAGTCTTGTATAAAGCTGTACTACTATTACCAGGTCATATTTTGTTTCCTGGTGAGCTATAGGCAAATATCAGTCAGTCAATAGTCAGCCGTGACTCAGTAGTACAGTTTGTTAAATACTCTGTCTGATGTACATTTTGTCACACACTGACCAGGGTTCGAATCCAGTGACAAGTACTAATAAATATTACTGAATCAGTTCTGTATTGTTAACAGATGTTCTCTCCACAGGAATTACAGGTAAATAGGTGCAGTAGCCCTTATTATGGGTTAATAATTTGTGTGTTCAGATGTAACAGACTGTTAACAGCGTTGATCAGGAATGTGATAAGATGTCATAAAATAAAGGCAACAAGTGCAATAGTCAAAGATAATACAACAAATAAAATGTGTACTCCTGGTATGGCTGTATGCCTGGTGTGTCTGTGAACATTTGCTGATGGTCTAACCCCACGCCTGCCATGGACGGCATGATAGTAGTTTACTCTTTGTACTGTACATGATACATGTTTCTCAAGTGTCATGCTGTTACAGACTGTAATCACTGTTGCCTAATCCCTCAGTCACAGACCTATCATTGACATAATTATGTCAATAGCACATTCATACCACATCAGTCTACAGTACACTTTGGTAGTTATATAGGTTCATCTGACATGTAATAGTCCTCTGTAGTTGTGTAACTGTAGGTGTTACTGCTTGGCCCATACTGTCCCATGCAGATAGCTTGAGAGGTATGTACATGCTACAGCAGCTATAGGGCACTGTTATACATAAAGGAAGGACAGACCTGTAGAGTATATAACAGTACTGTTGCAAACTGTTATAGCTTGTACTGGTATTAATGGACCATATTTCTCTCGCACCCCCCGCACCCCTTATCTTCATCATAATTTGTTATTGTTAAACATTGGTTATGGTTTACTGTTAACATATGTTGTTCTCCAAATGTTATGTTGGGCCTTGTGTTTTATTATTATTATGTACTACAATTATAATTATCTGTGTTGTTGGCCTTATGCCGTAACTATTACTGGCATGCTGTTACTCTACTGACTGTTATCTTACTTATTGTTGTGTTCCATATACTATGCATTATGTTACTGGGTTATTTGCAATGTTCTGGCATGCTGTTATAACTAACTAAGCCTGTACACATTGAAATACCTCAACACCACAGCTCGACTGGGTAGGCCGGTTCCTGATGATCCACCTACCCTACCTCAGCTGGCCATGGCACCAGGTCCAACACTTCTGGGACCTAAGCCAATGGTTCTCACTCCAGTGGCCCTGCACCACCTACAGGTGGAAATGCCTCATGGGATGCAGCCTGTTCCCCCTGGGAATGGGGTTGGAGGGGGGATCAGCTACAGGTGATGGTGCACAGGATAGTTCATTGTGGGTATGAGCAATGCCTGCGCTGGATTGAGGGCAGACTCACCAACCTGGAGGGGCCTGATGTCCCAGGAGCCCAGCATACAGCACAGCCACCTTTGGGGTAGTGAAGTAGCAGTGTTGACTGCCTCTAGTGGGGGGCTCAGTCACACTCCTGCCGTCTGGGGGCTCATGCACTTCTGATTCCACAACATCCTCCCCATCCAATGTGTTTACCCCTGCATGTGTCACACACTGCCCCTGTATGCTGTCTTGTCTGTCCACAAATGCAACCTTTCCTACCCAACCTACCTCCCCACAATCCCTTCCCCAACATTCTACTCTCTCCTTAAAAAAAAAAAAAAGGGGCTCCTGTTCCGCAAAATAAAATATTGCCCCATACATAGCTCTCCATTTTGCACATGTGTCCACTGGACACAACTAATTATTATATTAATTAATGAATATGTTTATGTTGCCCTTACCCATTTCTCTGGGGTGTGAGGCTTCAAATTCTGTAAAACCGACACAGCTGTTGCTGTAGAAGGAATGGAAAGCTATGGTCCTTTCCTACATCCTTCTTGCCTTTCAGTATGCCCCCCACTTGACCCCATTTCACCACTTTTCTATTACCATCTTTTTCATTTCTTTTTTTTATTAGGGTTTAAGTGGAGCGCCACATTGCGCAAACCTGTGCAAAACTGCTTAAAAGTGCCTTAATCATCTTATGCCTTTCTCACAGTGTTAGGGACATCTGAAAAATAATCTCCCCTGCCATGTCTCAAACCTAGGCCCCCATCACCTACATCACAGTGCATTAGCCCACTCAGCTCTGAATTACAGCAGGTGTTTCCACAAACATATACTGATTGCCACTGACACAATGCAAGTACATATAATGGGAAAAATGGATGCGACTGTGATGCAGGCACTACACTGGTGCACAGTCAAATAAATAAAAATGGATGTATGTGAGGCCTGGGGTAGCAGGGATATCTGTCAACTGTACAGACTGTTGCAGAATGTTCACAGTTTTGCTCCCTAGTTTTGTCATGGTTTTCACAAAAACATGTGTGTCTGGTAAAGTACTGGCAAGTCATGAAAGACTGAGGTTAGAAAATCATGACAGACATTTGAGTATCACACTTCATACCCTCCAGAAAACACATCCTAATGCAAACCCTTTGTCACCAACTGTATGCATGTAGCTATATCTTGCAAATGCACCTACTGTAGCACTAACGTAGTAGCTCAGTCTGCTAAATGCCTTTCATGCAATATATTATATTGTAATTGTCTTGCCTTCATGCAACTGCATCATGATAAAACTGGATTTTTGTTACCAATTATCCCAAAACTATACTCATCTTAATGACATATTTCTTTTTATACATCTTGAAATAGTTATGCTATACTCCTGATTATTGACACTGTATAACATTGTATTGCTACTTAATGCCTTGTAGTAATCCTGTAACATTGCTGTTTAATGCTAATTTATAATGAAAATTGTGTAATATATTGGAGCTTTTCTCCCTGGGCCTCCACTGAAAAAGGGCTCTTCAGCTCAGTCAGACAATCCCGGTCAACAAATGTAAAATAAATAAATAATAAATAAATAATATTTTACCAGCCACAGTCCTGGGCTCAAATCCAGTGGTTTGCACTTCAATTACATTCTTGTGAATGCAGCAAATAATGACTGAGTCATGCAGTTTTAACTAAAACATGTTGCTCCTACTGAATTAACTGCTACCCATGTTTGCAACTCAAAGGCCTGAGGTAGGGATAAACTGCACATATTTATATAGCCTAGCTATATCTCACCTACTACTTCCTGAGTGGCACTGTTACATAACAGATGAACCTTAAGCACATGCCTCGACTGGACTGTTATGGGTACCCTCACCCTGGCTCTGCTGTAATGACACAGCTGACACTGCTCCCTCAGTGACACATGCACCTTACTGTCTTAAAAAGTGTTCACACTCCCCCTTATGTGTCGCAACCTGCAACATATGCGGCTGCATGTTAAGCTACCTGCTACAGACCTACCATTCCTCCCAACCCCCTAAAACAAGGGATCTAGACAACACCCATACATAAAGGGGGGCAAAGGTCTAGCAACAAGGACATGTTTCACTGTTTGCCCCTGTAAATATAGTGTGCTGACAGACTAGCAGCTACTGCAGCAGCATGCACATTCTGATGGGTATGACATCTGACACTCACATCTCTTCCCCCTTACTAAACTCAACCCACAATGTTTAACACTGAACTGCCAGATAATCACAATGTCATTTGACAATGGCCAAACATAGCATGCAAAACTGTGGACATACCTCATAAATCTTAACAATGGGCAGTATTGGTACCTACCCTCTGCAATGCTGTAGTCTCCACACCTCACTAATGTCCATCTCAAAGACTAAGAAAGGGGCCTTAAATATTGCACTATGGTGCCATGTCATTGGCTAATGAAAGTGCAGCCCAGCTGTGTTGGATGCAATTAGCAAGTCTGAGACATGGATTGGTGCACAGGTACCTGTTAATGAGCATGACCTGCAAAAGTCAAGCAACTGCCTATGGAAAACAGCTCTGTAAGTTGCTTTACCAAGACAGAATATGAGTTAGCAAGCTGTTTTCAAGAGGATTTGTTGATGTATGGATTACATCACTGTACCAGGTAGGTCATACATGTCCCCATATAATGGGATGCAGATGGATGCAGTTATGGGGAGTAGGGACTACAATAGTAGGCTTGTAGTACATCTCTGGGAGTGATATGTTGGTGATACTCTGCTGTCCAACAGCTACAGGCATGCCTCTCAACTGTGCCAGCTGTGAATGAAATTACGCATCTGGGCCTCTCACTCCCACCTACAATAGTCAGCTCCTGTACGAAACCTTCTGGATTGTGAGTTATACATATTGTTAATATGTAAGGGTGGACACAGCTGTCATATCACATGATGTACTGTCATTCAGCTCCTCTGAGTCTGTGAATGTCACACAGGAATAGTTCAGACATTGTAAAGGTGTCCCTGATGTACTTTGACTAGGTCACTGTTTTGTCAACATTCATATCTCACTGCTTGACAGCTATGGCTAACAGAACTGGCAACCCCCTATGGCAGGAATTCTGATCATAGTCATTATTAGTGGGGGGGGGGACAGGCCCATCCTCAGTGACAGAATGTACATATTGGTCATACAGAGCAAGAGTATGAATAGAGTAACCAATATTACTGTAGCATAAGTTTTCTGGGGGTTCTGGCATGTGACAGCCAGATTTTCTATATGCTGATAACAACCAGCAATTATTGGCCAACCATTTGCCAGACATCCACATGTTTGTGCCAACAGGACCACATATATCAGGCACATGTAGATATGCCGCAAACATCTGTGTACTGGACAGGTATGAGTCCTACAGGGAAGATATACTACAGCATGTTTGTATTGCTGTCTGTCATTGTGGCACACTGGTGTTGCTGGACTTTCCCCATATACATGTAATAACACACGCATATGTATCTGACAGTGGCTGCATGACATAGTAGTGGGACTATGCCCATAGGGGACACACCACAGTAGATGGCATTGATGAGTGTGGAGACATACAGCACACTCTGTCACGGCACACAAGGACATATCGGTATTGCTACTATGTTGGTAATAGCCACATACATACTGTGTTGATAGACTGCTGGGTATGACATTGGAGGTAACAGTGGATAGTGCAGGACATCTTGGTTGTGCAGGGTCTGTATGTAGTGGATATCCTCGTATCTGGTCCTGTGATATGTTTCCCTCTTGATCTCTTTTAGGACGGATGTATAAAAGGAGGCACCCACCATTTTCAGATGCTGAAAACAATGTTATCCTGAATGGCCTCAAACTGCATCGTAACATTCTGCTGTCCAAGAGTCACCAGCATCGTGAACATTGTGCAGCACTGTGGGCTGACCTTGTCACAGCAGACAACCAAATAGAGCTACAGGACAGAACCTATGAGCATGTCTGACACTGACAACAGGTATGGTCAATGCTGCACAGCAAAGGGCTGGAGCTGTGGCCAGGGACCATGCTGCCACAGGTGGAGGGCCTGCAGCAGAACGACCCCTCTTGGCCACAAAAGAATTCCTGGCAAACCTGGGTTCATCCACTGGCTCCCAACCATCAATCACCCCATACATTGTGGAGGTCGGTGCCACAGCATTCACATCAGAAGAGCATCCAGATAGGCTTCCTGTGTTGTTCATCACTGTAATGGTACTGTATCAATCATTGTGGCAGCCTCTACATACCAGTGCATGGGTGTCAGGTCTATCTGTTTTGCGGGGGGGGGGTTGGTTTTAATGCACAGTTGTGCACACATACCCAGAATGTCAGCA
Organism: Protopterus annectens; assembly: GCF_019279795.1. NCBI lineage: Eukaryota > Metazoa > Chordata > Ceratodontiformes > Protopteridae > Protopterus > Protopterus annectens. The sequence goes on from NC_056732.1 coordinate 644,311,767, forward strand.
GTGTAGGCACTATCACGTTAGCTACTGTACATGTTAGTATATGCACATATTACCCTGTAACAATGCCACATTTGTTATTGGTGACAATACTTCTTACTCACATTTCCATAAGTACCTCAGGTGTGGCTGGAGTCAAAGGTCCTGTACCTAGTAAGTGTGATACTGTTGTCTTAAGGATCATATATACCCTAAGAATGTTAAGGACTGCCATTTTTACCTAATCACAACTGTTTTGCTTAGCCAGAGTACAATACTTGTATGTTCTATTTCAGAGGGGTTAACTGAAGTGCATTGAATGGGTAATCACAGCTGTGTATCTGCAGGAGCAGTAAAAGATTTGCACTTATTGTTGAAAAGGTCTATGCAGTCTGCTATACAGGAGGCAATCACTCACAGATGCCTGTTCACACACAATGTGGAAATGGTACATACCTGAGGCAGTGATACTATCATTAGCATAATATGCTCAAGATGGGTGCACTGTGTTTTAGATGTAGGTCTATAAGATCCACTGACGTATTGCTTATCTCACAGGTGTATAATACTGGCAACATTAATCGGACATAGCTGCAGTGCATGTTATAAAGGCCTGTCTTGTCTGTGTATGTTGTAGTCTGTGTGTTGTGCATGTGGTCAAAAATAAGATGTGGTATGTGTAATGCAATTGTGGATCCTCAGCTGTATGTGTGTGCATGTGTGTGTGGATTGCCATACATAATAGTGCAGGTAGTAATGCACTTATTTAGTCATCCTCCTCACAGGTGAATGTGGGGGTTGGAGTCTGTCCCCCTCACAACCTGAAGTCAATGTCTCATCGGACTCTGATACTAAGGCACCGGTGGAGTTGTTGGGGCTAAATCTGTCCCATGGGTTGACATGCCACATCCTCCCCCATTGTGCCTGCACACAGTCAGTATGCCCACACTTACCCAGTCCTCTGAAGCCACAGATAGACAGCCAGAGTGTGGCAACATCAAACAGGAAAGTATGGCAACTATGGCATCAGTGAGAGTAGACACTAGCCATAGCCAGAGAGCTGGTGAGGTCACACAGGCAGATTGACAGGGGTGGTTGATGGAGGAGTGCTGCCCATTCACCACTTGTCACAGGTGTCACATCACAGGTCACTTGCATATTATTGTCCATCATGGAGGCACAGGCATGTTCCGAATGCAACACCATACAGATGCTCAAAATTATGAATGCAGCACAGTCTGACATTCATGACTCCCTCCACCACATTGATGATGCCATGGATTGTTTCATTGATGTAGTGGACAGACTGGGGTGAGACGTCATCAGTCTTTGACCACACATTGTCAACATCTGGTTGGAGCCGGGCATCAAACATATGGACATAGGTCAACAACACTATCTGCTGAGAGTCCATGTGGCCATGCACACTCACGGTCCTGTAGTGGCAGTACCTCCAGCACTACAGAATGGTGTGTGTTGTCCACACCATGATGTGGCAGGCCATGGGCACATGGTCCTGGGTGGTCCTGTTAGGGACAGTCACCCAGTG
>NC_056732.1:644318291-644330791 GCF_019279795.1 Protopterus annectens
GGGCTAAGTTTCCCTCCCCTGTGCTGATCCTGCCACAGCTGTTTCCACAGGATCATATTGTGCAGTATGGCACATACTGTGAACATCTGTGCACATATGGCTGGAGAATACTGCAGGCCTCCATCAGATATATCAAGGCATCAGAACAGTGACTTAAGCAGCCCAAACACATGCTCTGTGACATTCCTAGTTTGTGTGTGTGCCTCATTATGGCTTTCTTTGGTGGGTGTCTTTGCATTTCTGATGAGTGACATCATCCATGCTTTCAGTGCGTAGCCAGTATCCCCCATGCTGACTGTACTACTAAAAGTTTGGTGTACTTGGCTACATGTGACAGCTGTACACGTTTCTATGTAGGCAAGACTGTGAAACAGTTTAAAGAAAGAATATCTAAGCATACCAGTGATATGTGTCTGAAAGATCTTAAAAATCCCCTGGCAAAACATGTGCATGAATCAAATGGACACAAGTTCTTTTTTAGAGTATTACAAGTGGTATCTAAACAACAGAGACGTGGTGATCATAATAATCACTTGGAACTTGCAGAAATGAAATGGATAGGAAGGTCCCAAGCACATAGATTCCCTGGTTTAAACTCATACTTTCCACTGAAACCCACTCTTAGGGGGCGGAAGCTGAAGCATTAATGTTGATTGGCTGAAAGAGTTTTAAATTTTGACATCACTGATTAGTTTAACAGATCTGATGAAGGGTAATATTGTACCTGAAAGCACTTAGCCATTTTTTTAAGTTTCCTGGAAGGTTTTTAAGTCTTATTATTCTATTAAACTTTTTATTTGAGTTAAAGCAGTGTTTTATCAACTGCCTATTTGTAACAGCACTGATTTTGTTTTTCTCATATTACTTTGTGGTGCCGTGTTGTTCTTTGGTGGCTGTTCCTGTTTGCTTATATATATATATATATATATATATATATATATATATATATATATATATATATATTTGTGAGTATGTGTGTGTGTGTGTGTGTGTGTGTGTGTGTGTGTGTGTGTTTGTGGGACTAGCTATAATCTTCAAAACTCCTAAATGTTAACTTTGCTAATGTTGGTTCATTCAGGCTGAAAAAAGAATATTGACACTACATTGTACATGCTCTGGGCATAACCACAGGTCATGCAACAGTAAAAAAAAATTGCTGAGGTGGACAAACCCTCTCAACACACCCTGACAGATTGCACAATCTCTGGGAAGGGGCATATTCTCCTTCCTTGGTGATTGTTGATCCTGCATAACTGATGACCATCTGTTTTGTCAAACAAAGTGTATCAACAAAACAGAAACCAACATTAGAGAGTTTTTTTATTGTGAAAAGTCCAAACCTTAACATATATGTGTGTGTGTGTGTGTGTGTATATATATATATATATATATATATATATATATATATCTCCCATATCAGGAAACTGTAAGGTTAATTACACCAACCTGCCACTAAGCACAGTAAATCCCACCTAAGCAATCATCATAATATTCAGTTATGATGGATTCTCCCCACAGTTATATCTATGGTTAAAACTGAACCAGGTTTACACAAAAAAAACTGTGGTGTTCTAGCAGTGTGCACAACCATCTTGGTTTGTAATAGTATATCTTTAAAAATGTACATTCTCCATTGGACCGCCTTGTTCCTTTGTCTCTCAGCTTCTGATGTTATCACACCTTAGGCAGTTGTCAAGTTTAAGTCCCTTATGCCCTCCTTTAACATCTCACTAATGGTCTCAGAAAATGCTGCACTAAAATGTTTTGTAAGTTCAAGAATCTGCTGCACATTTCCCTAAAATACTTCCTCTCTTTCTAACAATGAAGGTGCGTCATCAGTTTATAGAGCTTTTCTAGCTATTTTCTCCTGGCTTATACACTTTAAAAAAAAATCTTCAAACACTTTTCATTTTGCTTATGTAAGGTAGAAACTCCCCATTATAAGGAAATGTGTATGTTGTAAGGAGACTTCTAGGGAATCAGCTACAATGCCATGTTGTCTCAATGATATAGTAAGGCAGTGGTAGCTAATGGCAGCACAGTATTCCATTTTAACATCTTTTTTCATAGAAAGCAAACCGATTGAATCCATTCCATTGTCACTAGCTGTTCCATATGCTTCGTAGTAATACTGTTTATTTCTAAATAAAGCAGAATTCTTGTATACATTATTGTCTTCCACAGATTAACTTCTCCCATAAACTTTGCATCTTCAAAACACCCTTTTTTCTTCCAAGTTATTCGATAACTCCAAAATTGATTCTGTTTCCAACACTTCTCTCTTTTATTTAAAGCTCTGTGTATACATTCTTAATGTTGTATAAATGCTCTGCTCTTATATATTTCCAGGTTTTCTGTGTTTTCTTTATTTAAAAGAAGATTCTTTTATACTAATCTTCTTCCTATTTTATATTCTGTACCAGAAGTTTATTACTGCCATATTAGGAAAGATTAATTGGGTCTATATTAGAACATCGAAGTTTCAAAACTTTGAATGTTGTAATATCGAACCCTATTACGTGAAAGCTGAATACATCGAACATACAGAACAGCGGATTTTTTCCTAGGGAAAAAATCTGCTGTTCCAAAACACATACACACAACACAAGCACACCAAACAAACAGCAATCCACACACATACACCTAAAATCTTAAACCTAACCCTACACTAAATTATACACACACCACTAACTATCCACTTACCTTAACCCAAACCCTAACCCTAAGATCCGTCACTATTGCAAACATACCTGACCTGCGCCCTAACCCTAACTCACCTATCCCGCCCTAACCCTCACGTCCACACAATCGCACACTTACCTTACCCGCGCCCTAACCCTAACTCACTTACCCCACCCTAATCTTCACGCCCACACAATCGCACACTTACCTGACCCACGCCCTAACCCTAACTCACCTAGCCCGCCGTAACCCTCACGTCCACACAATCACACACATACCTAACCCGTGCCCTAACCCTAACTCACCTAACCCACCCTAACTCTCACGTCCACACAATTGCACACATACCTAACCCACACTCTAACCCTAACTACCCTAACCCGCACTCAATCGCACACTTACCTAAACCCGACCCATAACTTTCCACCACAGTGCTGAAAATACCAAAGCAACAGAAACAGACAACCATATTCTTTCCCTAGGAAAAAAATTTGTTTTTCTGTTGCTTCGATATTTTCAGCTTTCGCGTAATAGGGTTTGATATTAGAACATTCGAAGTTTTGAAACTTTGATGTTCTAATATAGACCCGATTAACTTCCCTTCATATATAACTATTTCTAAGAATATGCCTTTGTTAACAACATCACTTGCCCTTGCATTTATGATAACATGATAAATTGACATATCTTTTTCTAAAATGCATTCCAACATTTCTTTACATCTTTAATACCTATCCATATTCTACAGTTTAAACTGTTTATTTTAACTTGTGTCTATAATCTTTATTATAGAACACCATATATTGGACGGTGCAGTGGGGCAATGGTCCCGTTGTTGCTTCACAGCAAGAGGTTCTCCAGTTCGATTCCTGTCTGGAATGCCTTCTGTGTGGAGGCTGCATGTTCTTCCTGCGTTCGTGTGGGTTTCCTCCAGGTGCTCCAGTTTCCTCCCATATTTCAAAGACATGTATCTGGAGTGTTTCTCCCTGGGCCTCTGCTGAAAATTTGCTTCGTTCCAAGTTGGACTTTCCTGGTAAACAAATGTTAAATGAATATATGTAAATTAATCAAATACTACCTATTAACTTTTTCCTTACAAGTTCTGTTCTTCCTTGAAAAAAGACATCACTGTCTGTTGCATCCAGTATGTTCAATTTATTGCATTTAGTTCTTTAATTAACATCCTACACTCAATCATTTGTTTCCATTACTTAACTGCCACTTCCTTTTACATCCCATTCTACTTTGTTTACATTGCCGTCAAAAAGACATACTTTGTTTTAGTCTATTTTGCTGAATCACTTGCTCTTCCATCCAGTTCATAACAGTTTCCCTTTACTAGTCCCACCTTTGTAAATCCTCAGTTTTGCCTTTATTCCTTTCTTACTACCTGTTTTCTCTGCATTTCTTCCATTATGGAAATTAAAAGCCCCTTTTGAGTTATTACATAAATCTACTCAAATACTTTCTAAAAGTTTCCTTGAAAAGTCCTTCTGTCTTTCAGTTTCACTTCCCTCACATATTACCATCTATAATATGTATCATACAGACCTGGCATTTCTTCTAAGGGGATGTTTATCTTTCCAATAAACCATGTGCCTTAAATGCTTGATATATGTGTCTTTGCATGTGACCCTGTCCTACTTCATTCCCTTTTTTATTTTTAGTGTTCACATTTAATACCACCACTGCAGTCTGTATTTCAGATGTTCATCGTGTTACACTGCTGCAGTCATTACACTTGGGTTATCCTGCCGTCAGGCGGTTCCCCAGTCGGCCTGAGTTCCAAAGTCATGGTCCGGCATCGGTTGCTGTCACCTCTTCCCTGATGTAAGTGTGACGGGGGTATATAAGATGCAGCTGACGCCATTTTCTTCTGTCTTTCTTGCCGCGCGGTGCCCGAAGCAGAAGCAGTTCACAAGTGCCGGTCGGCCAACTCCTGAGATTTTCATTCCGAATCCAGAACCAAAGTCTTCTAAAAAAGCTAAGTACCCCATTGGGGAAACTTTTTCTTGCCTCAGACCGATGTCAGTAAAAGTTAATAATTGTATTTCTTGTGGGAAGCAAATACCTCATAAGGATTTCCACTCCTATTGTATTCCATGCCTAGGCCCAGACCATGACGTCACTGGTTTTCAGTTTTGTGCTAGGTTTAACAAGCGCACTATTAAACGTTGGTTTGATTTTGCCTGACATTATTTTGGCAGAAAATTCAATTACACCATGCCGTCGGAACTTCCGACGACTGGAATACATAAAAAGTGCAAGGACAGGCATCTGAGGCCCAAAACTGACGACGAGGCCTCTTCTAGGCCGGTCGCCGGTTCTCCGGTTTTCAGCAAGGCACCTACGCAGCCCCTGACGACCGCTTCCACAGAACCACAGACCGCCTCCGACTCCCACGTGGAGCTGGCTGGGGCCTTCGGATGCACTAGGTATTCAGATTACTGAACCTAACCCTGCAGAGGGAACTGAAGTAGCTGAGCAATCCACAGCTACAGAGGGTGTTTCCAGACCTACCCAGTTAACCATTAAACCCTCTGTTAAGTCTAAGCCCCCCTTAAAATCAAAGAAACAGACACAGCACTCTCCAGGACAGGCTTCCATGCCTAAGAAACAAATGCTAAAAATGGCTGAAGACCTAATCACCCTGATCAGGGGGTCCCATCCCCCTCCTGATAAAAGGCCCAGACAAGATGCAGACTATGAATCTTCTTACCAGGTGTCCATTTCCTCAGATGCATCCTCAGACCTAGGATATTCCTTACCAACCTATGAGGATTCTGTTGCTGAGGAATCAATTCCATCAGCCTCTCCGCCTGAGGATTACTCCTTTGGGGAGACCTTACATACCGTGAGGGAACATTTCCACTGGGAAGGCCAGGATTACTCAGAATCCAAGAAAAGGCTCAGAGACTTCCTTTTATTGCCTTAACACAGACCCCTTGCTATCCCACCAGTATTAGATATTGTGGATGATGTGTACACTGAATCCAGCTTAAACCCTGACTCCTTACCCCCAGCCCCAGTTAAACCTGATAGATATTACAGAGTCCCTGACTCTCACAAATTTCTGTACAAAAGCCCTGTTGCTGACCCTGAAACTATTTCTCAGGGACCCAAAGGAATTAAGGCCTCATCAGCTAAAAACCCAGTTCCCTCTGACAGAGATTCTAGAGCATTAGACAGATGGGGAAAGAAAGTATATACGTCTGCAACTTTAGCAATGAGAGCCTTGAATTGCCAGTTTCACATGCAAAAGTATCAGCAATTTTTAATGTCTCAGTTGAAACAAAAGATGCTTTCAGATTCAGATCCTCCTAATTTTAAAGAAATGCAGGATTTATTGCATGCAGCTGAACAAGTGGGAAAACATTCTTTGCGATGTGGGTTTGATTCCTTAGAGGCCTCCTGTAGAGCAGCAGTTACAGGCTCTGTCATTAGAAGGCATGCTTGGTTAAAAGAACATACATTACCAGATCATGTTAAGGCCAAATTATTGGATGCACCTTTGCAATGGGATGTGTTGTTTGGAGTTAAGGCAGAGGAGGTATTAAAAAAGATGGAGGATAAGGCAAGATCTATTCAAACGGTGAAAGATTTTTTACAGGATCAGCCTTCTTGTTTTAGCAGAAATTGGCCAACAAAGAATTGGTCCTTTCCAGTCACAGACAGACCTCAAAGGGGCAGATATAGACGTCCAAGATGTAGAGGTCAGGCACAAGGCCCATAGAGACCTCGACAATGGGGTAAAAAAAAACAGAAAGAAGGGGAAGACAGGCCTCAACCTTATAAAAAGCAGCCCCAATGACTTTCCACTACAGCTGCCAAACAGCTCTCTCTTGGCAGCCCCCTTAGGAGGAAAACTGGCGCTTTTCTATCACAATTGGCATTGCATCACCAAAGACAAATGGGTTCTCAACAGTATATCTCAAGGTTACAGGTTCCACTTTCACACTCTGCCAAGGTTAAAAGGAATGCCAAATCTGTCACCAAATCAATGGGCAGAGGCTCAAAAACAAATTACAGCACTCATGGACATGAGAGCTATTCAAAAGGTACCACCACAAGAGCAAGGACAAGGATTTTACTCAAGAATCTTTCTGGTTCCCAGAAAGGACAAAGCCTGGAGACCCATTCTGGACCTTTCTTCTCTGAACACTTACCTGGATGTTCCGAAATTCAAAATGTTGACACTACAGCAGCTTCTTCCCATGCTGGGCAAGAAAGCTTGGCTCGTGACTTTGGACCTCAAAGAGGCATACCTGCATGTCCCTATCAGACAAAACTGCAGAAGATACCTCAGATTTCTAGCTGGTTCAATGCACTATCAGTTCTCTGCACTGCCCTTTGGCTTATCTACTGCACCCAGGGTCTTCACAAAGTGCCTGGCACCAGTAATTGCATTTTGCAGGCAAAAAGGAATTCAAATTTATCCATACCTGGACGACTGCCTGATTCAAGCAGAGAGCAAGGACATTCTTCTAAAGCATCTGGCATATGTAAAAAAGTTATTAAGTTGCCTGGGGTACACAGTAAACAAAAAAAATCAAAACTAGTGCCCTCACAACAGATAATATTCCTGGGTGCCAGCTTGAACACAACGGCCCAGATGGCTTATCTCACGCCAGACAAGCAAGGGCAACTGACTCAATACTTTCATTTAATGACAACAAAGACCCAACTCCCTGCAAGAAAAATTCTGCAGGCCTTGGGCTACTTGGCATCTTGCATACTTCTAATTCCATATGCCAGACTGCATATGAGGAAACTACAATGGTACCTAAAGAGTGTATGGTCTCAACACTGTCAAAGTTTGGAAACAGTTATACCACTAATTCCTTGCCTTCAACAGGAGTTTCGATGGTGGGCTCAAGCTTGTCACCTCAACAAGGGACAGCCTTTTACTAAACCCACAGCCAGGCAGACACTGACAACAGATGCATCGGATTACGCCTGGGGAGCACACATGGCAGGAAAATGTATTCAGGTGAGTGGCCCACAGAGCAAAGACATCTCCACATCAATCAAAAGGATATGCTAGCTGTACAAAATGCAATTATTTCTTTCAAGGACCTGCTGCATCCAGGACAATTGCTAATAAAGACAGACAACACCACAGTTATGTGGTACATAAACAAGCAAGGGGGAACACACTCCTACCCCTCTGCAGACAAGCCATGACCTTGTGAAACACAGCTTTAAACTACCAAGTTCATCTGCAAGCACAATTCCTGCCAGGAGCGAAAAACACACTGTCAGACGACCTAAGCAGAAACATCATGGATCCACACGAATGGGAATTGAGCCCACAAATATTCAGAATGATAACACAAAAATGGTGGAGACCAGGCATAGATCTGTTTGCATCCCCAATGAACTGCCAATTACAGAAATTCTGCACAAGGAGCTACCATCCACAAGCATGGAAACTGGATGCCCTCTCATTCAGCTGGAAAAATCTACAAGTATATGCTTTCCCGCCTTTACCTCTCCTTCCAAAGGTACGCATAAAAGCCAGGCAGGAAGAGCCAAAGATGATCCTGATTGCACCAGACTGGCCACGCCAGCATTGGTACCCAATCTTAAAGAACTTAGCATAAGAACCACCCTGGATTTTGCCTCAAATTCCACAGTTGTTGACACAGCACAACAATCAGATACTTCACAGCCAGCTAAAGACCTTAAATCTAGCTGCATGGAAAATTCCTTAGCCAAGCAAGCATTGCTTCTCTCCAAAGCTGTTATGGATGTCATTCTGGAGGCCAGAAGGCCTAGCATCAGGAAAGCCTACTCGGATAAGTGGAAGAGATTCTGTGCCTAGAACCAAGCGCACAGCCTAGACCCTCTTGTCCCAAACATTCCTCAGATACTTCAATACTTAACTGAGATGCTAGACAAGGGTTCCTCCTTCTCATCCATCAAGATCCACACCTCAGCCATTTCTGCTCATTACAACATGGATCCACCAATTTTTTCTAATCCTTTGCTCAAACAGTACCTCAGAGGGGCTAAAAACATGAGACCGCCCCGTAGAGCACCTACACCAACTTGGGACCTCAACTTTGTTTTGTAAAAATTAACTTTACCACCTTTTGAGCCAGCAAACACAGCAGAACTAAAATACATCTCTTGGAAGACTGCTCTGCTACTGGCAATAACATCAGCATGAAAAGTTTCAGAATTACAGGCACTAATGGCAGTGGAACCTTTCCTCATCTTCCACCAGGACATGGTGTCCTTAAGAACTAATCCTACGTTTATGCCAAAGGTGGTATCAAGTGTGGCTCTAAACCAAACTATTCACTTGACAACTTTTTATCCAAAACCAGAGAACAAAGGGGAGAGACTACTACATTCTTTGGATATTCACAGGCAGTTACGCTTCTACTTGGACAAAGCCAAAGCTTTCAGAAAATCTGAGCAATTATTGGTAGCATACACTGCAGGAGCACAGGGAAAAGCCATTTCAAAGCAGACTATTTCAAAATGGATAGCACATTGCATACGTTTTTGCTATACCCACCATGGGAAACTTGTACCTAGCAGCATTAGATCTCACTCCACCAGGACAACACCCACTTCCACTGCCTACCTCAGATTAGTGCCTATCAAGGATATTTTGGAAACAGCAACATGGAGTTCTGTGCACACCTTCACCAAACATTACCATTTGCCTTTATATTCCAAATCCAGAGCTGGCTTCACCACTGCTGTGCTGCAGGGCCTTATAGCAACCCCTAATGCCTTATAGATCCAGCCTCCCTACCTCAGCTTTGGGATTCCACCCAAGTGTAATGACTGCAGCGGTGTAACATGATGAACATAGTACAGTTTTGTACCTACCATAAATGTAGATGTTCGAGTGTAAACACTGCTGCAGTCCAGGTTATCCTTCCTCCTTCCCTTCTTACTTTCTGGTACTTACCTAGGTCATCTACCCTTTGTTACCTATGGGGAGCATTTGCTGGTAATTAAAAATGGATAAAAACAAAATGAATCGAAAACGATAAGAGCCGGCAAGCAGATAAAAATGAAACTGTTTATTGTGAGCACTTTCAGTAAGGTCTTTGCCTTACCTTCTTCAGACAAACAGTGAAAAATTCAATTAGGTTACCTTTATACCCAATTTACACTTAATTGGGCAAGTTAGCATAGTTAACAGTTTCGTTTTTATCTGCTTGCCGGCTCTTATTGTTTTCCGTTCATTTTGTTTTTAGCAGTTTGAGTTTTTGTTTCTTTGTGTTGTTTTTTTTTTTAATTAAAAATGGTTGTTTGCTTTTCTTTTGTATATTTTACTAGCAATTTGATTTGCCTACCTATTTGGGGCCACCTGATATCTGGGGCAAGAAAAACTGAAGAAAATGGCGTCGGCTGCATCTTATATACCCCTGTTGCACTGACATCAAGGAAGAGGGACAGCAACCGACACCGGACCAAGACTTTGGAACTCAGGCCGACTGGGGAACCGCCTGACGGCAGGATAACCCAAGTGTAATGACTGCAGCAGTGTTTACACTCGAACATCTACATTTATGGTAGGTACAAAACTGTACTTTTTTATGAGTGTATTAATCCATTATGTATGTTGCAGTCATCTTTCCTTACCACCCGCCAGCTATAAATTCCGCTTTGACTTAACTCTCCTTTCTCTATAATTGCTCGACATTTGGGTACATTCACTTCTTTATTGCATTGATCTTGGACTAGTAACATTTATTCAAATATAGTAATATTATGGTTACTCCTGATGCTAATTATCAGGATTTTTTTCCCATTTGTCAGTAGCGGTTTCAGAATAGTCTGGGTTTCTTTAAAGACCGATCGTGGGGCAACATAACTGAATCCACATAGCTGAACACTGACGAAAGAAAAGCTATCTAAGTGGTGCAAAAATTTAGTGAAACCATAGAAGCACGACTTTACACTTCGCTCGCAGTATTTCCTGTCAAATGCGAAGCCCACTACATCCCCATAAAGGAGAGAACAATCTGTGTGTATTTTATGCATGTGTGTATATGTATATATATATATATATATATATATATATATATATATATATGTATATATATATATATATATATATATATATACATATATATATGTATATATATATATATGGTTCCCTATGAAACCATCGAAGTTACACTACATCGAAAATGAGAAGATCGACTTCTATATTGAAATTGCAAACCATCGAAAATGGAAATCGCCGACTTCAAAGTCGAAATGGAATGTCACAGCACTGGTGTATGTTTAACGCGACCCGGTAAGTGTGCGACAGTGACGGAGGTAGGAGTGGTCAGGTAAGTGAGTTAGGGTTAGGGTGCAGGTAGGTGAAGTGTGCGATAGTGTCGGAGCTTGGGCTAGGGGTGGGTAAGTGAGTTAGGTTAGGGTGCAGGTGAAGTGTCGGAGCTTGGGCTAGGGGTGGTAAGTGAGTTAGGGTTAGGGTGCAGGTAGGTGAAGTGTGCGATAGTGTCGGACCTTAGGGTTAGGGTTTGGGTCAGGGCTAGTGTGTATTCTATGTAGTGTAGTGTGTTGTTTACATTCTGTGTGTCGGTGTTATGGTGTTCGGTGTTTTCAATGTCGACGATTTCTGTTTTCGCTGTTATGTACTTTCGATGGTCTCATCTCGATGTAGTCATTCTCGATGTAGTGTAACTTCGATGGTTTCATAGGGAACCATATATATATATATATATATATATATATATATATATATACACTTACACACACACACACACACACACACACACACACACACACACACACACACACACACACACACACACACACACACACACACACGTTTGTATATAGGGGAGCTGAATAAATTCAAATTTATGTTGGGTTGACATCTGTTTAGTTGACAAAATGTGGTAAACTACACAGATGGTTGAAAGATGTGTGATATCACACAATTTTTGAGGTTGGCAAATGCCCTTCTCTGACATTGTGTGATCTCAGACATAGTATATGTAGTTAGCAGGGGTGTTGGGGAGCAGTAGGGGGCGTGAACATGTTTTAATAATTTTTTTTTTGTTTTACATTTCATATGCTCTGAGGTTATTGCTTGGCACATGAGAGTAGTAGTAGTAGTAGTGGTATTAGTGGTGGTAATAGTTATAGCAGTAGTAGTGATAGTGATTGTAGTAGTAGGAAGTGGTATTAGTGGTAGTGGTAGTAATAGTTATAGCAGTAGTAGCAGTAGTAGTGATAGTGATTGTGGTAGTAGTAGTAGTAGCAGTAGTGGTAGTAATAGTTATAGTACTAGTAGCAGTAGTAGTGGTAGTGATTGTGGTAGTAGTAGCAGTAGTGGTAGTAATAGTTATAGTAGTAGTAGCAGTAGTACTGATAGTGACTGTGGTACTAGTAGTAGCAGTAGTGGTAGTAATAGTTATAGTAGTAGTAGTCATAGTGATTGTGGTAGTGGTAGTAGCAGTAGTGGTAGTAATAGTTATAGTAGCAGTAGTAGTGATAGTGAATATGGCAGTAGTAGTAGTAGCAGTAGTGGTAGTAATAGTAGTAGTAGCAGTAGGAGTAATAGTGATTGTAGTAGTAGTAGTAGTGGTAGTAGTAGTGGTAGTAATAGTTATAGTAGTAGTAGCAGTAGTAGTGATAGTGATTGTGGTAGTAGTAGTAGCAGTAGTGGTAGCAAAAGTTATAGCAGTAGTAGTGATAGCGATTGTGGTAGTAGTAGTGGTAGTAATAGTTATAGTAGTAGTAGTAGTGATAGTGATTGTGGTAGTAGTAGTAGCAGTAGTGGTAGTAATAGTTATAGTGGTAGTAGCAGTAGTAGTGATAGTGATTGCGGTAGT